>NC_048299.1:250207711-250243102 GCF_013100865.1 Trachemys scripta elegans
TACCCTCAGGCAAATCACACTCTATTCAGCTAATGTTGGACACTGGCTCAGCAGTATCTATACTACCTAATTCCATCTATTTGCATTACTTTAAAGATGTGCCTCTTACTGAACCCAAACTTCACTTGGCTGCCTGCCAGCAATAGTTATTTTTGGTGATTGCTATGTAACTGCAGAGTTCTACATTGTCCACAAAGGCACTGCTATCCTTGGCAGAGATTTATTAGCTGCTTTAAATCTCTAGGTAGTTAATGGACGAATTGATCTTCCTCAGCAAAGCACTCTTGCAGTACACATACCAGTTTCAGCTGGGACCCAACTCCAGGTTGAGGAGAAACTCGTCTTTGCTTATGGGTTTCTGCATAAAGTTAAAATGCGGAATAATGTGATACGACAGAAATTACGGCGCTTACCATTTTCAGTCAGGGAAGTTGTTTCAGAGGAACTTAGAAAACTTGTTCAAAAGGACATTATTGAAGAGATTAACTCCTCGGAATGGTTTCACCTATAGTAGTGACGCAGAAGAAGGGTGGAGACATTCGCCTTTGTGTGGACTTAAGGGAGCCAAATAAAGTTATTGTGATTGACAGCCATCCTCTTCCTCACATAGAAGAAGTATTTGCAGAACTCCATGGAGCAAAGATGTTTTCTACTCTTGATTTGCAGAGCGCATACCACCAGGTTATGTTACATGAAGATAGCAGAAACCTCACAGCATTTATTACGCATGAGGGACTATTTAGTTTTAAACGTGTTCCATAGGGTCTCGCATCAGCCCCAAGTGCCTTCCAAAAAATGATGTAATTGATTCTGAAGAATCAACATGGAGTTCAGTGCTATTTGGATGATATTATTGTGTTTGGAAATACTATTGAGGAGCATGACAATAACCCGCAGTCTTCTGTACTAAACTGCACCAGCAAAGCAGGCCTCAAGCTCAATAGGTCCAAATGCAAATTTAGACAAACTGAACTCTCCTTTCTGGGGCATACAATTTCACAGGCTGGATTAAAACCTGATCCAGATCATATCCTGGCAATTTCAAATGCTCCTCCTCCAACAGATTTGCAAACCTTACGTTCCTTCTTGGGTCTTACCTCCTGGTATGCAAAATTCATTCCCAATTATGCTTCTGTCATTGAACCGTTACGAGAATTACTACGGAGAAGTTCAACCTTAGTGTGGACAGCGGATGCACAAGCTAGTTTCGAAAGGGTGACAGACTTGATTGTACATAGTCCAGTACTTGCACTATTCAGTCCCGCATTGCCCACATTTGTAACTACTGATGCTTCTGATTATGGACTTGGGGCTGTCCTCACACAACTTCATGAGGACAACACTGAGAGGACTGTTGCATTTGTTTCAAGGACACTAAGTAATGCTGAGAGAAAATATTCTACAGTTGAAAAAGAAGCACTTGCTTGTGTCTGGGCAACTGAAAAATGGAGAACTTACCTGTGGGGCCGCATATTCAAATTGCGCACAGACCACAGCCCTTTGACGACGTTGCTTACCACGAAAGGACTGGGAAGAGCAGGATATCGTATTGCTAGATGGTCTGCAAAACTACTCTCTTTCAATTATGAACTGGAATATAAGCCTGGAAACGTAAATATAGTAGCTGATTGCCTTTCTCGCCTGCCTTTGCCTTCACCAGATGGTCCACCAGAGGATGAGGATGTAGTAGTTGCGCTTATTACAAGCACTCTTACTGCAGTTACAAGAGAACAATTTCAAGCTGCTTGTTCAGCGTGTCCAATTCAACAAAAACTATGGGAATTTCTGACAAAGAGATGGCCCAGTAACCCTAAAAACCTTGACCCAGTTTTGATGCCTTATTTTAGAGTTCGGGATGAACTTTCTTTGCTCGATGACTGTGTGCTACGAGGTACACACCGGCTACTTGTGCCAGAAGAATTACAGTCAAAACTCATACACCTGGCACATGATACTCATCAAGGAATTGTCAGAACCAAACAACGACTACGGGATCTGTATTGGTGGCCAGGGATGGACTCTCAAACTGAAGCACCCTTAAAATCCTGTGTCACTTGCCAAATGCATGATAAGACAGCAGTGACATGTAACCCTTCATTACAGCCTGTTCCTCTTCCTGAATCTGCATGGGAAAAAGTGGCGATTGACATTGTAGGACCCTTTGATACTGCTCCAATTGTCTGTCGTTATGCCATCACTTTAATAGACTATTTCAGCAAATGGCCTGAGGTAGTCAAATTTCTTCTGCTACAGTAATTAAGTTTCTATCTTCAGTTTTTAGCCGGGAAGGTAACCCCAAAGAACTGGTTTCAGATAATGGTAGTCAATTTACTTCCTTGGAGTTTGAAACTTTTCTAGCAGAGAGGAACATTTTACACCGGAGGTCATCCCTATATTACCCTCAAGTCAATGGGGAAATCGAACAGTTTAACAGAAGTTTGAAAGAGAGTTTGCAAACAGCTAAACTGGAAGGGCGATTTGTGGATACCCTTCACTACTGATTTCTTGCAAGCATACTGGGCTACACGACATGCCACAACGCAAAGATCATCCACAGAGTTACTGCATGGGAAACATATGAATACTAAACTGAATATTGCTGGATTGTTAAAGGCACGACCTGATGCCCCAAACAAGGATGATGTGAGAAAGTTGGACAGAACCAAGTAAAGCCTAAGGCTTTCACAGACAAACGGTGGGGTGCTAAGGAACCAAAGTTTGAGTGTGGTTCCTTCGTTAGAATACGAAAACCTGGAATCTTACGCAAAGGGGACCATAAATTCACAGCTCCTCTTAAAATCATAGAGAAGAAGGGCCCTTACACCTATCGACTTTCTGATGGGCGGGTATGGAATGCTTCTTATCTTGCACCTGCCTATGCACCAAGAGGAGATTATGCCAACACCCAGTCAGCATTGGATGACTTCACAGTAGAACCAACACCACAAGACATTGCACTGGAACTGGAGCTTGAGAGACGGCCTGTCAGACTCAGATGACCACCTGCCTGGACTAGAGACTATGTTATGTAGTATCTACAGTGTTTTCAGTGTAATATTCCTGCCAACAGTATAGTGTCTTGTTTCATATTTGTTCCTGGGGTTAGAACAACAAGGTTTATTTTAATTTGGAAAGTTTCTTAAGAGAGGAGGGAATGTGGTGTTTAGATGCTGCATGTGATTATTAGAACTGGGAGCACTGGCCGTTGGGAGTCTGAAAGGACAGGAAACAGGAAGGAGGGGGGAGGAGTTGAGGAGGCTAAGTGAGAGTTACAGACAGTTACAGCTTGGTAAAGAGATTTCCACTGTAAATAAAGTTCTGTTCAAGTTTGTTAATACCTTGCCTGGGTGATACAACAGGAGGTAAAGGACAACCCCTGCCATTTGTTTCTTCTGGTAGATTTCCTCGCTTGTAGATTTCGCAGTCTCTTAATTTTCATCCGGCTCAGTATGCAGATAGCCACACATTGTGAGACATACAATACACAATCAGTAATGGCCAGACAGGGAGATTGGTATCAGTAACCTCCTGGTGACCTGCATTAGTTCCAAGATCTTAAGAATATAATTTTCAGCGTAGGTACACAACTCCTTAAATGGTTCCAGAGAGCAGCCATGTTAGTCTGTATCACCTTAGAGAATAACAAATTTATTTGGGCATAAGCTTTTAATAAAGGAGGTTTTAGCCCACAAAAGCTTATGTTCAAATAAATTTGTTAGTCTCTAAGGTGCCACAAGAACTCCTCGTTGTTTTAACTCCTTAAATGTGATCCATGCATACATTTTGTAATTATTATGATGATTTGTGGGTTAATGGCTTGCAGTAGAGATGAACTATTATGCATATATCATACCCAGGGGATCCCTAAACAGCCCTATGCACCCCCTGTGCCTTCTGCCAGTTGGCATCATGGGGTCCCTGGGTCACGGAAGTTTATTCCAGTGCTTAAATATCCTTTAATTAAAAAGTTTTTCCTAATATCTAACCTAAATCTCCCATGCTGCACATTTAGCCCATTACTTCTTGTTCTATCTTCAGTGGACATGGTGAACAACTGATCACAGTCCTTTTTATAACAGCCCTTAGCATGTTAGAAGACTGTTATCAGCCCCCCGTCTCCTCGTGTCTTCTTTTCTCAAGACTAAACATGCCCAGTTTTTTTTAATCTTTCCTCACAAGTCAAGTTTTCTGAACCTTTTGTTGTATTTGTTGCTCTCCTCTGGACTCTCTCCAGTTTGTCTATATCTTTCCTAAAGTGTGGCATCCAAAACAGGACACAATACTCCAGATGAGGCCTCACCCATGCTGTGTAGAGAAGGACAGTTGCCTCCCATATCTTATATATGACACTCCTATTAATGTACCCCAGAATGGTATCTTTTTTCACAACTGCATCACATTGAGTCATATTCAATTTGTGATCCACTATAACCTCCAAATCCTTTTCAGCAGTACACATAACAAAATTCATGTGGTGGGGGGGTAGGGCTAAGGGGTTCGGAGTGTGGGAGAGGGCTCAGGGCTGGGGCAGAGGGTTGAGGTGCAGGGGTGTGAGGGCTCTGGCTGGGGGTATGGGCTCTGGGGTGGGGCCAGGGATGAAGGGCTCAGGGCTGGGGCAGAGGGTTGGGGTGCAGGGGTGTGAAGGCTCCGACTGGGGGTGTGGGCTCTGGGGTGGGGCCAGGGATGAGGAGTTTGGGGTGCAGGAGGGTGCTCAGGGGTTAGAGCAGGGAGAGAGGACTCCCCCCAGCTCTCTCTCTCCCCACAGCAGCAGCACCTGGGCTGTGGGGGAGAAGTGCCTCTCCCCACCGCAGCAGCTCTGGGGCTGGTGCTACAGGATAGGTGCCCCTCCCCCAGCTGCAGCAGGTCTGGCCCGGGGGAGGGCTGCCCCGGCCACAGCTGGGTCCGGGCCTGTCAGGGTTCCCCCCACTCTGAACTTTGGGGTTCAGATGCGGGGACCCGCATGAAAGACCCCATAAGCTTATATTTTACTAGCTTAGGTTAAAATTTTTCCAAGGCACAAATCACTGTCCTTGTCCTTGTACTAGTATTGCTGCTACTACCAAGTGATTTACACAAAATATTCAGGGAAGGGTTACTTGGAATCCTTATCCCCCCAAAATATCCCCCCAAGCTCCTTCACCCCCTTTCCTGGGAGGCTTAAGAATAATATACCAACCAATTGCCTTAGCAATGTGAGCACAGACCAGACCCTTTGTCTTCAGAACACTGAAATCAATCAGGTTCTTAAAAGAAGAACTTTATTATAAAGAAAAAAGTAAAAGCATCACACCTGCAAAATCAGGATGGAAGGTAACTTTACGGGATAATAAAAAGATTTAAAACACAGAGGATTTCCCTCTGGGCTCAGCTTCACAGTTACAAAAACAGGAATAAAACTACCTCTGTAGCATAGGAAAATTCACACAAGCCAAAACAAAAGATAACCTAATGCATTTCTTGCCCTACTCAGTTTCTGTGGTTTTAGATGGATTATTCCAGGTATATTTTTAGGAGATGTTGTACCTGCTTGGCTTCTCCCTCCATCCGGAGGGGGAACAACAAAAGAGAACAACAAACAAATCCTTCCCCCCCAGATTTGAAAGTATCTTCTTTCCTCATTGATCCTTCTGGTCAGGTGCCAGCTAGGTTATTTGAACTGCTTAGCCCCTTATAGGTAAGGCAATCCAGTACAGCTGCCAAGGAGGGATTTTATGCTACTGCATAGATAAAGATTGGCCCGGACGTGCCACTCTGGCCGGCCCAGGCCATCCCAGGCCACCCCACCCCAACTGCGGCTGGGCCCAATCCTGCTGCGGCTGGGCCCGATCTGGCTGCAGGTGGGCCCGGGCTACTTGGGGCCGGCCCGGCCATGTCCCAGTAGAGTTGGGACTGGGCGAGGGGCGCCCCATGCCACAGCAGGTTGGGGGCCAGGCTAGGTGCGGATCAGGGGAGGGGCACCCCTCCCCTGGCCACAACAGGTCCCCAGGAGGGTTCCTCGAGCGCCTGCTTGGTGGCAAATAGGCTGCCGCATGGCCGCGCAGCTTACAGGGAACTTGGATTTTGATACCATGTGAAGTGATAAAACTTCACATATGCAGATAAGATCAGTTAGAATATAGCTATATAGAGTTCATGAGGTGAGTTAATCTAGTGTATTTCTACACATCTTACAAAAAATGTTACCACCCACCCCTGATATTGAGCAAAACCCTTCCGTCTTTACTTATTCCTTAGTGAAGCAACCCTCCCTATTAAGAACTCTCCCTGCCCCAGGATCACACGGGTTAGAAGCCACAGCTGCACTGCTGGTAAGTTGAGAGCTATAATGTCCAACCCGCTCCACAGAAGGAAGAACTGCAGCCATTGTAATCAGCCAATGGGAATTTTAATTGAGTCAGGATTGAGTAAAAACTGAATGAAGGCCCGAGGATTTGGCTAATTATTATTATACTTTATGCAATTTACATGGAAGAGAAACTAAACTGCCAGATAACTTTCAGGTTTGACACTGCTTACTTGATGCTGTCCTTAGCACTGCCTTCCTGGGCAGCACTAACATTCAGGTATTTCTTAGCATGTTGTGCCATTACTGTCACCCTGACTGACATCAGTTCCTCACCATCAGCACAGCTGTACTGCTCTCAGTCTCTGCCTTTCCTTGCAAGGCACAGTAAGGCTATCAAAATGAAGGAAATTAAAAGGAATCGCTGCACATAAAGAAAGCATCAGAAACCATTCCTGCTGGTTTTAAAACCTAAACCACCCCCATAAAACTTTAGAACCTATAATCTCCTCTATGAATTAGCCTTTCTTTGAGATACTGTGAAATTACACACTTATTACCATGCTCCATCATGCTGAGATTTTCTTTTGTAAATTCTCTTCTCTGCATCATTTGCTTTTGTCTCTTTATCCTTATTTTTGTACCCTTCTTTCTCTTCTCTCATTCTCTCTGTCCAACACTCTTTCTCCATAAGATTTTATCCTCCTCCCTCCCTCTGTTCCTTTCCTCTTTGTGTCTGTTTCCTTCTCCTCCTATTCAATAAGTCAAAAACTTTGATGCAAAAGCTAAAGATTGGATTTTGTGCCTGCTATGCTCCATCTGCCTGGTTTGTGACACAGCCATAATAGTATAGCTATCAGCAAAAGGACATGGGGATCTCTATGTGAAAAACCCGTGTGCAGAGGACAAGAAACTGCTAGTTGTGACTCACATAGTAGGGAAAAGGGGGTTAGCACTCAGACACCACAACAATAGGCGTGGAATAAGCACCATAGCTAGACAGGAGGCAAGACACATCAAACAGGCAGATGTCCCAACCTCTGCAAGGAAATCCCACATTATTAATTACTTGTATTACATTAGATCTGACAGACTCCAAATGAGATCAGGGTCCCATTATGTTAGGTGCTGCCCATACTCATTGTAAAGAACTTACCACCTCAAAAAATAAATCAGACAAAAGATGAAACAAATTTTTATCCCCATTTAAACAGATGAGCAACTGAGGCACAGAGAAATTAAATTATTTGCCCAAGGTCAAACAGGAAGTTTATAGTAATATCAGGAATTGAATGTAGATAACATAAGAATGGCCATACTGGGTCAGACCAGTGGTCCATCTAGCTCAGTATCCCATCTTCCAACAGTGATTGGTGCCAGATGGTTCAGAGGGAATGAACAGAACAAGGCATTTATCAACTGTTCCATTCTCTTGTCATCCAGTCTCAGCTTCTAGCACTCAGAAGTTTAGGGACACCCAGAGCATAGACTTGTTTCTCTGACCATCTTGGCTAATAGCCATTGATGGATGTATCTTCCATGCACTTCTCTTATTCTTTTTTCAGCTCAGTGATACTTTTGACTTTCACAACATCCCCTGGCCATGAGTTCCACAGGTTGATTGTGCATTGTATGAAGAAGTACTTCCTTATGTTTGTTTTAAACCTGTTGCCTATTAATTTCATTGGGTGACCCCTGATTCTTGTGTTATGTTTAGGAATAAATCACACTTCTTTCTTCACTTTCTCCACACCATTAATCATTGTATAGACCTCTAGCATCCCCCTCCTCAGTTGTCTCTTTTCCAAGCTGAACAGTTCCAGACATTTTAATCTCTCCTCATATGGAAGCTGTTCCATACGCCTAATCATTTTTGTTGCCATTTTGTTGTTCCCTGTACTTTTTCCAATTCTAATATCTTTTGTTTGAGATGGGGTGACCAGAACTGCACGCAATATTCAGGGTGTGGGCGTACCATGGATTCATATAGCAGCATTATGATATTTACTGTCTTATTATCTATCCCTTTCCTAATGGTTCCTAATATTCTATTAGCTTTTATGACTGCTGCTGCATATTGAGTGGATGTTTTCAGAGAACTATCCACGAAGACTCCAAGATCTCTTTCTTGAGTGGTAACAGCTAATTTAGACCCCATCATTTTGTATATATAGTTGGGATTATGCTTTCCAATACGCATTACTTTGCATTTAGCAACATTGAATTTCATCTGCCATTTTCTTGCCCAGTCACCCAGTTTTGTGAGCTCCCTTTGTAATTTTTTGGACTTAACTATCTTGAATAATTTTGTGTGATCGGCAAACTTTGCCACCTCACTGTTTACCCCTTTTTCCAAATCATTTATGAATACGTTGAACAGCACTGGCCCCATTACAGATACCTGGGTGATGCTGCTATTTACCTCTCTCTACTGCGAAAACTGACTATTTATTCCTACCCTTTGTTTCCAATATATATATGGAGATATATCTATCTCATAGAGATGGAAGGGACCTTGAAAGGTCATCGAGTCCAGTCCCCCCTGCCTTCACTAGCAGGACCAAGTACTGATTTTGCCCCAGATCCGTAAGTGGCCCCCTCAAGGACTGAACTCACAACCCTGGGTTTAGTAGGCCAATGCTCAAACCACTGAGCTATCCCTCCCCCCTATCTTTTAACTAGTTACCGATCCATGAGGGTCTTCCCTCTTATGCCATGACTGTTTAATTTGCTTAAGACTCTTTGGTGAGGGTTCTTATCAAAGGCTTTTTGAAAGTCCAAGTATGCTATATCCACTGGATCACCCTTGTCTACATGTTTGTTGACACCCTCCAAGAATTCTAATCGATTGGCAAGGCATGGTTTCCCTTTACAAAAGCTTTGCTGATTCTTCCCCGACATATTGTGTTTATCTCTGATTTCCTGTGTCCCGGTCTAAAGCATCAACCACAAGACTAACTTTTTTCTTATACATCTTGGGCTTTCCACAGTGGACAACACCATTTGTGGGACAGCCAAGTCCTACCTACTTCTCTCCAGGCCTCTCCAATATGGCAGTCATGGAAGCCATGCTCAAAGAGACTATTCAAAAATAGTGAGTCAGGTTAAGAAGCTTGATGTCACTCTTGACCATGTCCTGGAATGGAAAACCCTGTCAGAAATGCTTCATTCAACTGTGTAGTTTGTCTAAAGGAGCTTTGTCAATTTACACCACCTAAGGATCTGGCTGTGAATTTGCAAGGCATCTGAGATAAGAGATCCTACTATGTGGATCCTCCTTAAAAGAGAGCACAATAGGGCTATGGATTTCATTGAGCTCCAGAGGTGCTTCATGGCCTGGTAGACTGGAGGACTAACGGGCTTCTATATCCCCTGCATGTAGCTATCCATCAAACTGCCCAAATACTGGGCTGTGTGCGAAGGTAGGATTTAGGACTGTGAGCATGTGTAATCCCATCAATTTTAATGGCTATTCACATCAGAATGAAGACTGTACCTTACTGTTACATGATCAATTCAAGGTACAGAATGTTAAAATAGGGTGATGAATTATGGTATAGAGGAAGCTTAGTTACAAAGCGTAGTTTATATATGATAATAGAGCAGTTTCTCATACAGATGACTGCTCTTGACATGATAGTGTCAAAAAACAAACTTATCATCTGGGAACTGTGTCATAAACTGTTCTCTTGCCCTATGGTGAGTTGCCAAAGTCTATGTAATGAACCAGCAGAATCTAGCATAAATTAAGTAATCTTTCAATAATTATTTTTTGATACCAAAGTTAACATGCATTTTTAAAAAGAACAGGAGTACTTGTGGCACCTTAGAGACTAACAAATTTATTAGAGCATAAGCTTTCGTGGGCTACTGCCCACTTCTTCGGATGCATATAGAGTGGAACATATATTGAGGATATATATATACACACATACAGAGAGCATGAACAGGTGGGAGTTGTCTTACCAACTCTGAGAGGCCAATTAAGTAAGAGGAAAAAAATTTTTTTGAAGTGATAATCAAGCTAGCCCAGTACAGACAGTTTGATAAGAAGTGTGAGAATACTTACAAGGGGAGATAGATTCAATGTTTGTAATGGCTCAGCCATTCCCAGTCCTTATTCAATCCTGAGTTGATTGTATCTAGTTTGCATATCAATTCCAGCTCAGCAGTCTCTCATTGGAGTCTGTTTTTGAAGTTTTTCTGTTGTAAGATAGCCACCCGCAGGTCTGTCATTGAATGGCCAGACAGGTTAAAGTGTTCTCCCACTGGTTTTTGAGTATTATGATTCCTGATGTCAGATTTGTNTCTGACATCAGGAATCATAATACTCAAAAACCAGTGGGAGAACACTTTAACCTGTCTGGCCATTCAATGACAGACCTGCAGGTGGCTATCTTACAACAGAAAAACTTCAAAAACAGACTCCAACGAGAGACTGCTGAGCTGGAATTGATATGCAAACTAGATACAATCAACTCAGGATTGAATAAGGACTGGGAATGGCTGAGCCATTACAAACATTGAATCTATCTCCCCTTGTAAGTATTCTCACACTTCTTATCAAACTGTCTGTACTCGGCTAGCTTGATTATCACTTCAAAAAAAAATTTTTCTCTTACTTAATTGGCCTCTCAGAATTGGTAAGACAACTCCCACCTGTTCATGCTCTCTGTATGTGTGTATATATATCTCCTCAATATATGTTCCACTCTATATGCATCCGAAGAAGTGGGCAGTAGCCCACGAAAGCTTATGCTCTAATAAATTTGTTAGTCTCTAAGGTGCCACAAGTACTCCTGTTCTTTTTGTGGATACAGACTAACACGGCTGCTACTCTGAAACATGCATTTTTAAAAATGTCTTGAAGATATATTTCCAGGCACCCCATGCATATCCACAATATCAACTGTATAAAATGAACCATTATCTTTTTTATGATAAGCAGTGGTTGTTTAATGAAGGAGACTGTTCTCTTCAGAAAAAGTTATGTTCTTAGCAATGCAGATTTGAAAAATATCTATGCTTTGCACATGCTAACTAGGTAATGTAGCATATTATTGGGAAGTATCGGCAGAGCAGGCTGTTTAGGAGAGCAGATTATAATTCATGTTTTAGATTACATCTGTTTTAATTGCACTTGCAGATTCTGAAAGGATAATTTGTTCTTTTGGATTGTTTGTACACTTTCTTTTCAATATTTTGTTCATCACTTATGTAGAGAATAGCAAAAAACAACAACAACAACCAGACAGGTGAGTCCATGGTTGGTTTATTGCCATATGTGAGAACACTTCTATTTCCACTTACATTTCTTGCTGTGATAGTGTTTGATCAGTTATTGTAGAAATCAAGTGTTCTTTCTATGGTATTGCAAGAGCCTAGTTTCAGCTTGCCTAATGCCTGATTTGAGTGAGCAAACTACATTCTTTATTAGAGAAAGCAAAACAGAACATTTAGGGATTTCATTTAGAGAAGTCCAGTGGTATTAGCTAAAACCTCTCATATAAGTATTATGTATTCAGAAATAATGCAAGAAAAAAGAGTAGACGTCTGAGAAATAACAGTTACTTAGTCAAGTGCAACCAAATGAATTGTGTTATTCTTTTGTGGAAGCAATCAAATGCCTCACATGGCTAGTCAGCTACAGAACTTCCTAATTAATGTAGAAAGGAGAATTACTGTACTTACTAGCAATTTTGTTTGCTGAAGCTAGGATTTGCAGGATTGTCTTGGAGTCTCCAGGAATTAAAGATTAATCTTTTATTAAAGATTATGTCTTGTGATGAAACCTCCAGAAATATGTCCAACCAAAATGGCAACCCTACCTGAAGCCCCCCTTTTTCCCCATCCTGCCACCTGCAACAGCAAGCAGAGGTAGACAGCAATATCCCAAGAAAGTGTGCGTGTCTTGTGGGGAGGGGGAAACTACCTGAGAATGCTTCATTGGATGGTGAAGATGATGGAGCTGCCCTGTAAACATACACTCATGTAGCCTTAACATTTCACCTGTGCTGTAATAGATTTCCTTTCCTCAGACTGAGTTCCACTCACTAACACAAAGTCCCTGTTAGTAAACAGAAACACTTTCAAAATATTGGAGGTCAGGCAGAATTGCAAGATTCCAGTACCGTAACAAGTCAATGCCTCAGCTCTCCCTGCACATGTGGTAGACAAACACCTCTTATGCAATGACCTTGACTAACAGTGGAGGTGGCTGGCCAGCATGATTGTTTCAGTTACTGTGCCAGAACTTCTGCTAGATTTTTTTATGTCAATAAGATGTACAGAACAGTGTGCTACATGGGTAGCCTTACCTGCAGTGGAGTATCTGAGACAAAGGGGAAATGTAGTCAGAGCTACTAACGGGTTTATGTGGATCTCTCAATTTTAAGAAAGAGAAAAGGGTTGTGGGGAGGAAGAGGCCTGCTTTGGGTAAAATGAGGCTCTGTAATGACTATCCTATATCTCTCCCCCTTACAAGACTTTCATCCTCAAAATGAGGTAAACTGCCTATGCAACAGCCATGGTGGATTACAAAAGAGAGTAAGATTGTTCTATTTGCAAGACACCAGCTGCAGCATGCCCTGTAAAAGGTCTAATTGCTCCTTGCTGAAGACTTGATAAGTTCTGCAAATAATATCCTTCATTGCCTAGTTCTTATGCTTTAGGGCAGTGGTCCAGATACCTTTAGTTGGCATCATGGCATCCAAACAAATGAGGAAGTATTTAAACAGTCAAAAACCAGTGCAGATATCATGGTGTGTACCGAGATACACTTTCCAGCAGAGAACATCAGGTGGGCTGACCAGCCTGGGATTTTGCACCTGGGATTTAAGAGGAGAAATCATCACCCTGAAACAGATTCATTTACCAAAAGGAAAGAGCGTAGCTCCCATTGTCATGCATGTGGATTATTTTGGTTATATTAGGTCAGGGCTAGTGCTGGGCAGCTTTGGTGAATAAAAATCATTTATACGGAGCCTCTAGTCCCTATTATCTCTTCATTAGAGGCCTGCTCTCCTCTGCCCCTTCCAGTGGCACCAAAACACTTCAATACCTCTGCCAAAATGTACGTCAAGAGCTCAGCAGCATTCAGAAACCTGTTTTGCAGGCTTCTGTGCACTTGCATGTGGAAGGGGTGTGGAATGTTTATTATAACATCCAATTCCAATGGCCTTGGAAAGTAAATGTTATTAACTGGTTGTGCTCCCTAATATTATCATCCCCATTATCAGCAATATAACAAAGTTAACTGCCCTGGGCAACTATTTTACATGTGCTGTCCTGTTAGGTCTCATTGAGGTGACCCCAACACAAACCATATTAATATTGGTAATGTGCATTTCATAAAAGAGACTTTTTTTCCTGCCTTGGTACGTCTCTGCTTTCAACATGCTGGTTTCAAACTGTAAAGGCATAACATCAATCTTCATAGCAATTAAGAACTGTGGATTAAGTACAAAGGGCAACGCTATACGGTGTAAGATTTACTGTATGTCTCATTTGCAATCAAATCCCACATTGCTTCATAAATGATAGTAAAATGGCAACTGCTTTGAGAATCACAGCTTGAAATACAGGATTTAGTACCAATAAAGGTGTCGAGCTTAATGTCCACAGACAGAGAATGCTGAAGACAAGGGGCATAATAAAAAGCTTACAAATGATAGCTTATTGAGGTGGAAAGAGGTTATAAGTGGAACATACATTAGTTTAGGACGTCTCATTAATTTAGACTCTCAAAATATGCTTATTACTAAAAATAATGATAGTACAAAGAAACATTGCAGACTGATTCAAAAGGGCTTTCAGTATTTTAGTTCTGTGCTAACAAATGGCAAAGGCAGTTTCATTTAAACAAATATAAACAAGAGCCCAAACTGTCAAAATAGGGAATGTATATGACATGGAATAGTCATGCAGCATATCAGAATGGAGCCCTGAGAGTTACTGGAAGGAGGGGAAGGAAATGCTTGAAACTTTCAAGTCAGTACATGTCTGCTGTAAAAAGGCCATCGAGGCCCTAAAGCTGCATAGGCAGAGGGGCAGAATGTGAATTCAAAATATATGAAACTGACAGGAGATGAAGCATCTGTTAGACCTCAACTGCTCTGCATGATCTCTTTTCACCTTGCAAACAGGAACAAGATAATTTCATTAGAGATGATTTCAGCATAGATGAGCCAAGATGATCTCAGGTCTCAGAAATCTGCTTAGATTGTAAACTTTTCAGGCCAAGGGTTGCTTTTTGTGTCTGAATCATAGCATATCAGGGTTGGAAGGGACCTCAGGAGGTCATCTAGTCCACCCCCCGGCTCAAAGCAGGTCCAATCCCCAACTAAATCATCCCAGCCAGGGCTTCGTCAAGCCTGACCTTAAAAACCTCTAAGGAAGGAGATTCCACCACCTCCCTAGGTAACCCATACCAGTGCTTCACCACCCTTCTAGTGAAAAAGATTTTCCTAATTCCCAACCTAAACCTCCCCCACTGCAACTTGAAACTGTTACTCCTTGTTCTGTCATCTGGTACCACTGAGAACAGTCTAGATCCATCCTCTTTGGAACCCCCTTTCAGGTACACCTCGACCCCGATATAACGCTGTCCTCGGGAGCCAAAAAATCTTACCGTGTTATAGATGAAACCGCGTTATATTGAACTTGCTATGATCCGCCAGAGCGCGCAGCTGCACCCCCCCGGAGCACTGCTTTACTGCGTTATTTGCGAATTCGTGTTATATCGGGTCGCGTTATATCGGGGTAGAGGTGTAGTTGAAAGCTGCTTTCAAATCCCCCCTCATTCTTCTCTTCTGCAGACTAAACAATCCCAGTTCCCTCAACCCCTCCTCATAAGTCATGTGCTCCAGCCCCCTAATCATTTTTGTTGTCCTCCGCTGGACTCTTTCCAATTTTTCCACATCCTTCTTGTAGTGTGGGGCCAATGTCGAATAGAGGGCAATGATCACGTCCCTCGATCTGCTGGCAATGCCCTTACTTATACAGCCCAAAATGCTGTTACCCTTCTTGGCAACAAGGGCACACTGTTGACTCATATGCAGCTTCTCGTCCACTGTAACCCCTGAGCGCATTGTGCTGAGCACATTGCCAATGCTAAACTAAAAAGAACTACATCAATCTAATATTTTGTAGGAAATCTAAAAGTGATTAGAGAAGTTGAAAGAAAACAGAAGTCTTAACAATTTATCATGAAGACTGATGTTATTTACCACTATCCCTTGTCCATCATTCAAAAAAATGATCTCTGCTGTGACCTTCCATAGTGTCAGAAACCATGATGGGGATGATCAGACCTAGTGGTTGTAGCTGTGGAAGTCAGGCCTAGTGATCTGGGGTCAGAGCCAGAATCAGGAGTCCAGAGTGGGGTTGGAGCAAGGGTGGAGCGGGACTAAGAACAGGGTCGGAGCAAGGACAGGGCTGGAGCAGGCCTACCTTTGGGGAGTCTGTTGCCACTATCAGGCAGAAGAGGGTTCAAACTCAGCTGCTGTTTCTCCTGTGAGGCTTATGTACCTAACCTGAGAGTCACCAGTCCAGATCAGTTCCTGGCTTATGGATTGGCTGGAGCCTAGCACAGGAGTGACTCATCACCTTACACACAGGGCCGTAGGGAAAATCGTGCCCTGGGCAAACCTGTATTTTGGCACCCTTGGTCCCCCCTGCCTCCCCAAGTTCCCCACCCATCTCCCCATCATCCTGGCCCCTGCTGCCTCCCCATCCATCCCCCTATTGCTCCTGGCCCCTGCTGCCTCCTCACTCATCCTCCTTGGCCCCCACTGCCTCCTCAGGCTCTGCCCCTCACCACCCCTTGGCCCTGCTGCCTGCCTCTCATTGCCCCGAGCTCTCTTATGCAGCCTCTCATCCCAGGCCCGCTCTGCTCCTTGCCTCTTGCCCACGGTGCCCCCGACCACGGCACCCTAGGCAGTTGCCCACCCGTAAGGCCGACCATGCCTGATGGGCTCAGTCCTGTGCCATGACGCCAGCTGGTTTGCACTGCTGAGGCATCAAATTGCAACCAGAAAGCTGTCCTAAAAGAAGAGCCAAGGATTGCCTCTGCCATATCAGCTTTCTTTATGAACCCATGCCCACCATCTGCATCATCATAGGGGGATGTCAAGAAAATGGGGTGTGGCAGGGTGGGGAGGGGCAAAGCTAATCTCCCTCACTACTCTAAAGATTGAGCCCTGTTGAAGACACCATTGCTCCTTAAGGTTGCCACCTGTCCAGGTTTTCCCAGGATCATCCCTTTCTTGAGATACCTGTCCTGATTAATCTGTACATGTAGCCAGTTGTCCAGTTTTATGGGCTCAGGATCATCCCAGATGTCCCATCTTTTTGTACCTCAGAGGTAACAACCCTATTGCTCCTAAAAATTGGAAGAAGCACCATGTGGGGCCCAGTAGAAATGCAGCTTGACTACCAGTTCATCAGAGGGTAGGGCTGAGAGAGAGACCAGGGACTAGGGGAGGAAGTGTGAGGGTAAAGAAGGCATGAGGGCACATTAGTCAGGCACTTACCAGTGATGAAAGCTCCAGTCCAACTCCTCTTTCTTATAAAACAATACTACAATAATCATCCAAGCACTGCAGTATACAATGTTGCAAGCAGTAGATCCTGATTGATCATTATTCTGCATCTCGTGTAATCATTTACACCAGTGCAAAGTGTGTGTAAAATGCTGCCTTCCAGATCTCAGTGTTATAAATGAGCACAACGGTCTGGGCAACAGTGAATCAGGCTGCTAGTGTTTTGAACCCTTACAGTAGATTTCTGTAGTACTTCTCTGTAAGGGCAGCTACCAAAAATCTCCTAGATGGGCCTTGATTACATTTTCATATAGTAGCAATAATCCTGAATTTGTTCTGTGTTTGTACAGCACCTTGCACACTAGATTCCTGGTTCATGAGTGAGACTCCTAGGCACTATGATAATACAAATATGAGTAAACAAGGAAGGCCAGCATAACACTTTCATTCAAAGAATAACAGAGCAAGTTTGTTTTGCCAGAGAACACTATTGAAGTAATAAGTGGCATTAGTGTAAGGGAATACTGATTTTAATACTACAATTTCATGATGTTGGGTTGAGAGAGCTCCTCTGGCTCCTCTTTATTCAGTCTCCTCAATAAAAGAGGACCAAAGCCTGTCAGCACCAGCCCTAATCGTTCCCAGTAGGAGCTGAGCATGTTGCTTTCACTGCCCCAAATTCTTGCTGATAACCTGTCTACGGTACCAACTCAGAACCCAGCCAGGGATTTCTGATTGCCAGAAAAGATGCTTCTGGCCTTCGTTTCCATGACTTTTAATATTTTTGTCATAATGAATCTGTACTTTTCCTTTAAAATTATTGTTACAAATATACACCCTTATGTTCTCAAAAAACCCACAGTCCCATTTTCAGAACCCATTTTCAAAAGTCACTTTTGGAATTGGACTTAAATTATTTAGGAGCTTTTGAAAGTTTCAACCTTAGCTATATTTTAAAACCTGCAATAATTTTCCAGTCACAGGAAAGCAATAGTGAGTAATGTAGATGCCGGTTCTCTCTTTTGCGATGCCTTTGGGGGCCATTTGGAGTGCCTGAAATGGCTTGTCACTTAAGAACCTTTTTTTGAAACTCAGATTCCCTGAATTCTTCTGTCTGTTCATAATGTACAATGTGCATAAAGCTGGGAGTCTTCATCCCTACCGATGCATCCCACACAGTGTTTCTCAGATCCCCATGTTCTTAGATAATGCAGTGAATGTGGCATATTTTAACTAAAGGTGGAGAAAAGGCTCTCAACATTCAGAATAATGAGGTTTGTATTTTATCAGCTGCTCATATCAGTAGGGGAGAGAAGATTGTGGCAGATGGTGCTCCCAAGAGTACAGCTCAGATAAAGGATTTTTTCTTTTTAAGATCTTTTTATCCAGTCAGTCACTATGTACTAAAAGTATCACCATTTAAGACAGCCAGCCTGGAAAAGGGCAGATAGGAAGATTTTGCACACATTCTCTACAATCTCAATCCTTCCAAGTGGCTCAAAGTCTTTTCCCAATGTCATAATTTTATGCCTCTCAAGTCTTTGAGAAGGTGTTTTTATCTTGTTAATGTTTGTAGTTTTGTAAAAATGAAAGAAAATGTTTCCTTTAAGTAACAAAAACAACAACATTCTGGTGACAGATTAAACTAATTGTTCATCTTACCTCTTTCATGGACACTTCCAGCTTTAAATCCTCAGCTGACTTTGAACACCACAAAGACCATTTGTAGAATTTATCACTTTTGTCCAACAAAGTGTTTAGAATTCCTCTGACCTTTAATTTGTTATCAGAGGAGCCTTCAATTGGTTTGAAATCTTTCAGAGTCATATGTCCTGACTCTGTACGCCGTTTCTTTTCATTCCCAGAATAGAAATTGTTGTACCTGGCTTCTCTCTCTGATTCATTTCTAAACTCAGTAGAACACAGAAAAGGGACATCCTGCTTGGCTTATGTGCTCACAATAGGTTTTGGGCTAAATTTTCAAACTTAGGGGCCTTAGCTGCACCTGCAAAATATGTCTGGAGGTGCACTCCTGGGTAATTGTTTCAGTAAAATATGTATTTACACTCACAAAATTAGTGTTTATGTGCACAAAATGGATATGTACGCATTTGGGTACATGTTTGTTCAAGCACTTACTCAGCTATGTATGCATACCTGACATTCATGTTTTGTTGGTATGACTTTGGTGCCTAAATTTGCCCCATTGATGTATGTCTGATTTCTCTTAGAGAGAAATCTTGTGCCTGTAAAAGGGTACACTCATAGAGTAAGAACAACTAGCCGAGTTCTGCTGCTTAGGAGTACCAGCTACAGCAGGGGTAGGCAACCTATGGCACGCGTGCCGAAGGTGGCACGCAAACTGATTTTCAGTGGCACTCACACTGCCCAGGTCCTGGCCACCGGTCCCGGGGGTTCTGCATTTTAATTTAATTTTAAATGAAGCTTCTTAAACATTTTAAAAACCTTATTTACTTTACATACAACAATAGTTTAGTTATATATTATAGACTTATAGAAAGAGACCTTCTAAAAATGTTAAAATGTATTACTAGCACACGAAACCTTAAATTAAAGTGAATAAATGAAGACTCGGCACACCACTTCTGAAAGGTTGCCGATCCCTGAGCTACAGAAAACCTATGCAGGGGGAAACTGTTCCCCATATGCATTTACTGAGAAGTGTTCCAAGGTGATGTGCTCCATGCCACAGTAGGGGACAATGGGAGATTATGTGGGGGGAAATGGAGGGACAGCAAGTAGATCCACTGCTAGAAAGATCCTCAGGCCAAGTTTCCTAGTGGTGGAGAAGCGCAGGAGTGTGGACACTGCTGCAGACCTGACTACTTGCAAGAGTTGGTAACAATGTTAAGCTTGTGTATTGTCTGATATATGCCATATCCAGCTCAGTATTTATTCAACAGAACAGATTGAAAGTCAATCTTAAGGGTCCCTCACTCTGTGCACATATTTTATTTTTTAAGCAAAGAGCTCTTTGACTATTGAAATAAATAAATTAGTGCGGGGAGTGTTTGCACAGTTAATTGCTTGTAGGCTTGAATTCCTCCCCATCTATCTGAAGATGCACTTACATTGCACCATCCATCTGAAAATCTCAGAGGGGTTCACAAAGGCTCATAGATTTGTCTCACAAAACCTTATGAAGTAGAGAAATATTATCCTTGTTTTCAGATTAGGAAACTGAGGAACCCCACAGAGAGATACAGGAAGGTTAACATTTCAAAAAGTCTGCTGCCTCACTTGAGGGATTTTCTAAGATGCTGAGCTTTGAGTGCTCCTGCTTATGGTTCTTAAATTGTTGGGGACCCCATAGCTGTTCAGCACTGAGGGTATTTCTGTACCCCAAAGAAAAACCTGTGGCGCCGAGTCTCAGACTCATGTCTGGGGGCTTGGGCAGTGGAGCTAAAAATAGCAGTGTAGCTGTTTGGGCTCAGGCTAGAGCCAGGGCTCTGAAACCCGGTAAGGGGGGAGGGTCTCGGAGCGCGGGCTCCAGGCCAAGCAGGAATGTCTACACTGTTATTTTTAGCTCCACAGCCCGAGACTTTTGAGTCCAAGTCAATCTGAGCACCAAAATCACAGGCCACTTTTGAAAATGTTGGCCCAAATGATTTGCCCAAGGACATACGAGGAGATTGTGTCTGAGCCAGGAATAGAAATTCACGTTTTCTGACTCATCCTGTGCATTAACCACAAGACCATATTTCCTTTGGGGTTTCTTCCTTAAAAGACATTTCAACTGGAACATTTACATTTTGCTACTCAAACTTTTATGGCACTTTAGGACTGTGTCAGTCTGAGATCTTTGTGACTTCTTTGCAAGCAAACTTTGGGTATATTTGCTTTGGTTGGCACTGGATTTAGTGTTGTGCTCACTCTAATAGAAGTTATTTGTAAAGTTATTTGTACTGTGAGAATGTTTTACTTGACTAAAGGATATTCTTTCAATATTTATTTTTAAAAAGAGGAAAATAAAAAACACAACAAACAAAAAAAACCACCCCCAAATCTTTATATTTAGTGCCCTGTATTAGAGACTCTTCTCAGTAATACTTTCCTGATTAAACCGCCCTCTAATGGGATAGCCTTAGTGTAACATGTTGCCTTGGAGTATCAAAAGTTCAAGGTCTCCCCCTTTCTAAGAGCAATAAACTCTAAAGATCTGCTTTAATTTGTTAGTGCCAATTAATGACCTATACTGTGCATTCACCCAAGGGAGTAATGAGACGTAACTCCCTTGTGCCAGCTACCTCTATCACAGGGTGGGAAGCAGCTCCTTCAGAGCCACTGCTTCCTCTTTTACCCAAGGAATGGGTGGGCTCTGCCACCTGTCATGTGCAGGGCACTGCAGCAGTGCCAGCAGCCCGAGGGACATATGCTGTGTCAGTGTAAGGCTGGTGCAGGATACATCTCCCCCTTTTCTGAGTCACAGCCTGTTTCTAGGGCTGCTCCTGGTGTAAAACATACATAGGACATGTGGCAAAATCCCAATTTAGCCCTTTAGTGGCCTGGCAATGTATCTTTTCCACATATGCCTTCTTTTGTAGAGAACAATTTTAGAACCATTAATACCTGGAAATATCATAAAAGTTCTTCTGGTCAATGCATTTTGGTGAATTTCTTTTCCATATGGGTACCTGACTTCACTACATATCTTTGAAGAGACATTTTGTATGTTTTCTGTGCTTGATCTGAACATGTGTTTTGTCAACTGGGAGGTTGGGGGGTGATGTTTTCTGGGAGTCCTGGATATGACAACTGAGGTGAAGAGGAGGCCTAACATATTTGGACTTTGAGATATGGGAGCAGCAGGTTGGCAGATAGTGAAGTAGAATGAACTATTAAGCTGCCTCCATACTGCAGAGATTGTCAGCTTCTGGCCCACTCTCCCCCTTGCACCGCTCTGTGTCCTGCTAGCTATTCTTCTGGGCTCCCTCCCTCAGTCCTTGAGAGTTAACACTACTACCTGCCAAGTAATATAGGGAAGCTTGGGAAAGAAACAGCAGGAGCAATCTCCTAATATCAGAGCAAAGGTCTTCCAGAGTACAAGAGAGGTGTCCTGGCAACTGCTACAGTCTCTACAAGGGAAGCACAGAGGTTAGCAAGTGAAATTCCACTTTTCAACCCTGTTGTTCTCACTCCCCTCATTCTACACAGTTGCTTTCCATTTAGTTTTGAGAGGGGGGCTCCTCTTGACCAGATGCTATGTGGGGGCTATTCAGCCCACTCCAATCTTCTTAAATGTGTTGCTGTTTGAAGCAGCTGCAGAGTGATTGGATCTGGGGGACTGGACCTGGGGGTCTCCCACATCCCAAGTGGATGCCCTAATCACTGGACTACAGAATCATTCCCTCCCTCCCTCTCCCCCTCCCCCCTCCCGCCAGTCTTCATTCACTGGCCCAATGACTTTAAGTATTTATCCATAGTGGAATAGTCATTGGACCAAAGAGAAAGAATGAGTGGGAATGATTTCTGTGGTCCAGTGGTTCAGGCACCAACCGTAGAGGTGCATGACCCTGGGCCCAGTCCCATACTCCCATCTCATTTAGCCAGAATGGAACACTTCAACAGATGACACTGAGGGACCCCACATCAGCATATCCCATAGCTCAGTGGTTTGAGCACTCATGTGAGAGATGGGAAGACCTCCCCCCTTCAAATCCTTTCTCTAACTCTGGCAGAGAGAGGGGAATTTAACTTGGGTCTCCCATATCCTAGGCAAGTGCTCTAACCATTGGGCTAAAAGTTAAAGGGTGGGCACCACATTTCCTCCTCCTCCAGCCGTTTTGTGTGGAGCGAGGCAGGTAGCTCATTCCCACAAGAAGCAGCTTAGGTATCTTAGCTGCCTGACTCTAGGCAGTGGGTTCCCATTCACGGATTGCAAGCAGAGGTAGGCATCTCCCTGCAGCCTGGACTTATGTGCCTATCTCCATGAGAGGGATGGAGCGTAGCACATGCCGCTCAGTTGATGTCTTCCATTAGCTAATTTAGCTGGCTCCCTGTGAAGCGTGCTGTGTTTTATGGATCACATCCTAAGGTGCCTATCTCTCCCTACTCATTGTATAGGAGCCAGGCACCTAACTCTGCTTTGTGGATTGCAGTGTTGTTCCTGTGATTTTTCTAGGCCCCTAAAAGTTAGGTGCGGTGGTGCTCCGCTTTGCAACACCCGTGTCCCAACATCCTGCCTTGACTTACCAAAAAAAGATAAAGAGGAAAAGTCTAACCATTCAGGATGAAATTCATCATAGTATAAAGGGGAAGTGTAAGACCCTATGGATAACTTAAGCCTTTTGCAAGGCACTTAAGTGGTGCACGGGGCTTAGTACCAGAGCTCTGTATTTAGGTGGGTTTATCCTTTAGAGAACACATTGAAAATTGCCTTTTGTGAAAGCCTTGCAGCAGTAATCAAAGACGAGGAATTAAAATGATAGAGAACATCATATCAAGCTGCTGAATCTAAGAAGAGCAACTCTATGCAAACTCTACGTTCTTAATCCAGTGCTCATACTATGCTGAGTTGCTTTGAAAGAATATAGCTAGATAGATACAATCTATTTTGATATTTCAGGGTAAATGTTAGTAACTGTCCCAAAAGGTTTCATGCACAAAGAGTGAGTAACTAGCCATATGTTTCCTACATCCTAATGTAGAAGTGAATGCCAGTGGGGGAGGGGACAATTGGTGCCAGTGGGGGAGGGGACAAGAGTGGGTGAGCACATGTTCCCTACAAAGGAAGTTTTATCAGGAAAAAAGCAGAACTTCCCACTAATAAGATCAACATCACTTGCTGGTTTTCATTTAAACGAGAACTTCAAGAATGTCGTGCACAGATTTAGACAACTCAGAAAAAGGTATGTATAACTAGGGTTTCAGCCACTGAAACAAGGTTATTTTAAAATAAATCAGGTGCATCACAGCTAGCCAAGAAAGATACATAATTAATGCTGAATGAGGCATTAACTCAAGAAAGCATTGCCTATATAGAGCTATGTGTTAAAACAAAATGGTGAGATGTTTATTAGAAAAACATCCCAAGAGCAATCAGAAGAAGTGTAGGGCCTCTGCTGCCATTTTGCCCCATTCTGCTGGTGGATTGAGTTTGAGCACTGGACAAACCAGGTCAGAAGAGGATCACCACAGTCATGGGGGAATAGGGGATATTGCCAGAGGAAAGGGGATGCATCTAGTGTATCCCTGCACTGTGCCACACCCTGACTGTAGTTTTGGATACTTCTATTAGGATCTGAAATAATTTGTCTGTTTATGCGGCTGCTTGTGCTTTCTGCTCTTCCTTGTGTAGGAATAGCACACGTTTGGCCCTACTGATAATATATTTTAACCTGGAACTAGAACTAAAATCTCCAGTGAACTGTTCTCCCCCTCAAGAGCCTAATCAGAAACCAACCGAAGGCAGTGGGAGCAGTTGATATACATTTTATTGTGTCCTCAAAGAAACAAAAACGCTCTCATTTAATAAAATGCTCTTTCCCGAGGGAAGACATTGCTTGTTCTAAGGCTGGTAGATCACATTGTTGATATTCAGAACAGGGGTGGTCATAAGGCTAAGAAATGAGTTTGTGGTCACTGACTAGACATTCTTTGTGTCCCATGACTCTTAATTCAAACCTTTCTAACACGGATACAGCATGGTCAAATGGTCAGAGGTGGGATTAGGGGCTAGGAAATCTTCTGTTGTATACTCAGCTCAGCTATTGATTAGCTGTGTAGCTTTGACCATATTAATTCTTTCTGTGCCGTGAAGGAGTAGAAGAGTTGATTCAGGGCTGAAAGTCAAACTATATTATATTTGTACCAATAATATATTTGTTTACTTTTAAATTCAGCATATTAGATACTGCTGAATATTTGGGCTGGCAAACTGTGCTATATTAATGTTACTGCAAGGAGAAAGAGACACAACAGGGCTGAAGTCAGATGTTAATGAAAGGATTTCAGTTTATGTTTAAAAATACTATGTTTATACATATAATGTATGTTATATGGGAGAGTTCTACCACTGTGGAATTTTGGTACACACATTAATTCTTTACCTGATACCAATGAAGTTATCTTGGAATATGTAAGTCTAGTAGCTATAGAGCATGGCATATGAGTAGGACTTTAAAAAGATACTGCAGAAAATGTCTAACATACACAGGTTAATGTATGAAGTGATCAGTAAAATGTGAGTACTGCCCTGAAACCTAATTTGTGCAATCTGTGTAGTCTTGAGAAGGGCTGTAATATGGTACTGGACTTTCATCGCTGTGAGGATCCTCCTTGTAGCAGCATTTGTTATGCTACTGGGCCCAATTCTCATTTGCACTAAGGCCCATTTAAACCACTCTGACAGTGAACAGGGGCCTAAGTGTAAATGAAAATCAGGCTCTATTGTCTCTAAGTAAGAGAATTAGGAAGCTCATTATAAAGACACAATATGTTAAAAGAAGACGATGGACATTTAATGAGCTTTAGAGAAAGAACAGCTTCAGTTAGATTATACTGCAGGCATGAAAAAAGAATTAAGGCACATATTGACTGTATTCCAAAGAATCAAATATGACTGATCTAAAATCACTTCTTGATTTTGGAAGCAAAATGTAGATGTATCGCTTATGCCTACATGAAGAAAGAAGTGATTAGCTAGCAAATCCAATGAATCAATCAACAGCACTTCAGTCTTTTTCCAAATTCAGTTTCGAAATACTGTACATGGTGGAAAAAAACAGAAAATGTCAATAAGAGGAGGAGACAGACAGAGAGACATCTGTGTACAGCATCAAAAATTAACTTTGTTCTGATGAGGTCTCACCAAGTGGGTATCATTAAAAGAGAACGTGCATGCACACAAACACAAAATCCCATGAAGATCAGGATTGATCCTCTCCAAAAACACAAAAAACTCTAAGCAGAACAGCTAGTTCCTTTTTTAATAAACTGATCTTGACCAATTAAATATGAATTGAAGTCCTAAAATATATTTCCATAAACATTTGATAATGTAGCCATATATATATATATATATATATATATATAATATGAGAGGGAGAGAGTGTGTGTTTGTTAAGGAAAATAAGAAAAGAAATGTGATTGAACTTTTTTTCCCCCCAGTTCCCCATAACCATATAGCATACATTGTGTCATTTAATTTTGGAAATGATTTCCAGCATAACAGAGTAGGTTGTAGCCCACAAAGCCTAATTTTCAGAGTTGCCTAGCAGTTGAAGTCAATAGAGACTGTTGGTGCTCTGGACCTCTTTAAATCAGGCCTCAGGCATCTAAAGTTATGTCCAAAAAACAGACACACCCAAAACGGAAGATCATTTTTTAAATCTCTGGTTTCATTCAATTCCCAAACTGTTTTGCAGAAAGAGACTGTAAAAAGCTTTCAATCTTTAAATTAGTCTTACATTCAAACTCTTCCATTGTACTGTGCAGAGCATTACTATGAATTTGTTCATATCTCTTGATTGGACTGCAGTAATATCTCGTGCTTGATTGTACTGTATTATAATTTTATTTTCCTTCCATTGTCACAGCCTAATTTTCTTTAAATTATGGCATTCGTCTTTTTGAAATCCTTGCATAGATGCAAGAATAAATATTAGGCAGGTTTTCTCACCAGAATTTCAGAAGTTCCTATAAAAGAGGAAAGAACCTGTTGGGTAAACCATCACAAATCAGTGTAGTTTGACCTTGGATTAACACTGAGTGTAAAAACTAAAAACAATACTTATGTAACTAACAACATGTACAACAGAGTAGACAGAGACCGTACAGGCCAGAGGAGCTAACAACAAACTCAGATATCTTTACTATAACATCTGACAGGCATGACTTGTCAGTTTGGAACTCATTAGATTTGATAAGACAAAGGAAACTTGAAGGCTTGTGGCATCTAAAACCCTTCAGAATGTTACAGTAATTAAATATTACAAAAATTGAGTCTAAGGCAGGGGTGGGCAAACTTTTTGGCCCGAGGGCCACATCGGGGTTGCGCATCTGTATGGAGGGCCGGGTAAGGAAGGCTGTGCCTCCCCAAACAGCCTGGCCCCCGCCCCCTATCCGCCCCCTCTCACTTCCCACCCCCTGACTGCCCCCCTCAGAACTCCCAACCCATCCAACTCCCCCTGCTCCTTGTCCACTGACCGCCCCCTCCCGGGACCCCCGCCCCCTATCCAACCCCCCTGCTCCCCGTCCCCTGACTGCCCCGACCCCTATGCACAACCCCGCCCCCTGACAGCCCCCCCCGGGTCTCCCACCCCCTATCCAACCGCCCTCTGCTCCTCGTCCCCTGACCACCCCCTCCTGGGACCCCCTGCCTCTAATTACCCCACCAGGACCTCCCCCCTTATCCAAGCCCCCCCGCTCCCTGTCCCCTGACTGCCCTCCCGACCCCTATTCACATCCCCACCCCCTGACAGGCCCCCCAGGACTCCCACTCCCAACCCTCCCTGTTCCCCATCCCCTGACCGCCCCCCCAGAACCTCCGCCCTATCCAACCGCTCCCTCCTCCCTGACTGCCCCCCCAGGACCCCCCACTCCCTTACTGAACCCCCCCCCGCTCCCCGCCCTTTTACCAGCAGCAGGAGCTCGCAGCCACGACACCCAGCCAGAGCCAGCTGCGCTCACCACGCTGCCCAGCGGGAGCGGCGACCCAAAGCGCGGCCCGCTGCCGGGAGGGGGCACAGCGGGGGAGGGGCCAGGGACTAGACTCCCCGGCCGGGAGCTCAGGGGCCGGGACGGATGTGGCCTGCAGGACGTAGTTTGCCCACGTCTGGTCTAAGGTCTCAATCCTGATAGGGAGACCCATCCTATTGTAAGATTGGGGCCTAGGTGATAGAGCTAACAGAAAAGTGGTAAGCCTACCATAGATACAAACTCTTGTGATTTTCTTCCCTAACTTTTTTTAAATGTGCCCTTAGTATCAAATTAGTAAAAATACTTTAAATTGGGGCACCCCAATTCCATATGTGGGTGCTAAAATATGTATTTGAGCATCTAAGCAGTAATTTGAGTTATGAATTGTGAAGTGGGTGCCCTTTAGGCACTCACATTTGAAAAGGAACTTACAATGTTTATTCCCTAAAAGCAAAAGAAGTTTGTACAAACTACTAAAATTAAATTTTCATATATAGAGAGAGTTTATACAGTAATTAACATTGATTTTTAAGTGAATACCAAATTACTGGGATTAGGTCTACACTAGATTTTCATCTCAGAGATCTGGTTCAAATCCTAATTCACAAGAGAAAATAAGGCAGCTGTTTACATCTCAGTCTTTGTTCACATTTGTCTGCAGCTCAGTAGTATTGGGAAATTTGGCAAGTATGGCATGAAAGAGCCTCATTTCTTCTATAGCAAGCATGTGTGTTGGCAGAATCCTGAGGAAGCTTGAATAGCATTTGCTGGCATTTTGCCTGGTATTAGCTGCTGCAATTAACACGTATTTTCACAAGTACCAAATTTGTCCACAAGTAATTATAGGTCACTACCACATGCTGTTGTGTAGTTTTACCCTTTTCTTCCTTAAATCCCCAATTAGTTGTAATATTCTTTTCACCCTTGAAAATATCTTTTCCTATTAATTTTGTCCTTTTTTACTTGGCCAAGATTAATTTCTCCTCCTCCCTCTCCCACCCATTTCTAGACTGGATGCCAAAATGCACAGAGAGGTATAATTCTAAATTTGATCTGAGGCTGGGAAGTAGCCCATGTGTTCCTAAAGTTGGAAAAAACCCACTGTGGGACTAAAATGTGTCTATATTTACAGCATTAGGAAACCACCAAATGTGTATTATTAAATAAATCATTACTACAGTGCCATAAATTTACCTGGAGCTTTACAGAGCGAGACACTTTCCCTCAGGATTTTATGATACGATTCTGAAAGTGATTGAGCTCCACTCACATTAGCACTTACACCTTTGCTAACACCAGCTGCACTAATGTCACAGATCAGAAAATAACTTTGAAAAATATCCATGCCCTTACAGCCCCAGCTCAGCGTCTATCATTTATATAATAGTGCTGAACAGTCACATGGAAGTAACAGCAAGGTTTCCTCAGCAAAAACAGTCATTATTGTAAAAAGCAACAGAGAGTCCTGTGGCACCTTTAAGACTAACAGATGTATTGGAGCATAAGCTTTTGTGGGTGAATGCCCACTTCGTCAGATGCATGTAATGGAAATTTCCAGGGGCAGGTATAAATAAGTCGTTATTGTGTTTCTGGATGCTGAGGGTTACAAAGCAAGTTTAATCAGGAAGTGTTATTCTGTGAGGTTGTTCAGACTATTTCTAATAAGAAACCAACCTAAGACTTGAAAAAAAAATCTTTACGAAACATTGCAGAAAATTAGCTTTTTTTAACAGAAAATATTACTGTGGGCTACCATTGTGTCAGCTCTCATAAGCTAGACAGGTCAAACCCGGTCAGTATTCAGAATGGTGATGTTCAAGAAAATCTAGCTGCCCTGACATAAGATGTGGTATGGATAATGTTAATTTGAGAAGCAGCTGAGTCTGTGCCATGCTCAGCAGTGAACTTCCAGCCTGGCAGTGTCACTCCATCACTGAGAGGGGATACAGGCTACTGGACGTGGGACAAGGCCACCCCTCTCCCTCCATCATGACAGAGGGGTTGTGAGGCCAAGTCTGAGCAGGCAGTGGGGCAGCCGGCACTCTTCTTCCTTGCCACTGCCGGTGGCACACACTGTGTGCAACGTGCATATGGCCGTGGGCACTACTGCCTACACTGATCAAATTGCATGATCAGGGCCTAAATCAATGCTTGGATGAGGTATTAGAGGACACTGAGCAGGTAGTGGTGGATCCATTTTTCGTTATTAAGTTATTTTTAGTTGTTATGGTACTTTCTGTGAGAGACATATAAATCCTGCTGACATGGCCAAAATTCAGTTTAGTTAGGAATATCCTGTCTTCCTAAAATTGCCACTGTAGTTTCAATGGGAAAATTGTTCCGCATTTCCCCTTCTAAATAGAAATATTGTTGCATGTTGTTTCTGGTGAATCACAAATATGGCATGCCACCTCAGAGGTTGCCACATTTCAGTAGGGAGTGAATGATCCCTGTATAATCAGGTTTTAGAACAATTTGAGATCAAAGTAGCTAAAATGTTATCAGTCATCAAAATACCTTGAATGCTTTATCAAAATGTTAATTAAATTCTAATAGTCAATTTGAGGTGAAATGTAGCAGTTATTTTAACAACACACAGCAAAAATACATACAATGTAGGACTGGAATTGAAGAAAAACATCCATTTGAAACTACAGGGGAAATGTAGGTAGACAGAATGTAACTGCACAGACAGGTATATAGCCAGAATAATGGTGAACATGCCAGCCCAAATTATCCAAAAAGCTCTGCAACTAGAAACCATACTTATGGGTGCACTTGCAATACTTACATAAAGATAAGTTAAGTTGATCAACCATATGTTGTTGATCCCCTAAATGAGCAAAATATATCAATAGGGCAGCACCCTGATGTAGTTTTCTCACAGAAGACAAGATTCCACTTGTAATGAACTCAGTTGTAAGTATAGTATTTTGGATTAGATCTTGTAAGTTTTTCTGGCTCTGTAACTCACAGACTGACTAACATCCTGTGGTATACACACAGTGACTCTGTATTTCCTGATTTAGACTCATCAGTTCTGGAATGGACTGTCATTTACTCTACAAGTCATTGGGGTGTTTTTTTTACTGACAATATGAAAAAAAAATATTATTTCCTGTTTCAAGGATTATTGTCAGTGGAAAAGCTTTATTTAAAATATGGTCTTGGGCTGGCCCTCTCTCCTAAACTGGCAGGTGCTTAAAAAAATTTAAAACATTGAGCTGTATGTATGGTTTAGATGAGCAACCCAGCAATTTAAGGAACAATCCTGCAGGTGCTGAGTGCACTCAACTGCTATTGAGTTGAATGCCTCCTCTGCAAGATGCTGACCATCTCAACTCCCATTTAGTGGTGTGGCCCCTTCAGTGAGCATGCAATGGAAATTGAGGGACCTCAGCACTTTGCAGGACGGGTTCCTTAGTCATTCTATTCCAAATCTAAGCAATATATCCAGCTGAACTCTTTTCATTCATTTTAAAAGCACCTTCCAGGTTAGGACAATAAGGTGCTATTCAAGCTCATATTTTAAATAAAGTATTTGCACTAAAAAGTAACCCAAAAGCCTTGATTAGGAAAATATTATTCTAAAGTCAGAACAAAAAAATCCACCCAAACTAATTTGTAGTTCAAAGGGAATTTCAGGCTCTCAGCACCTGAGTCCTTAAAGAGATTTGTAGGGCTATGCCCATAGCATTGTACTGTTGGTTTTGTTTTCACATTAATATGGAAAATCATTTACTTCTGTAAAATGTTCAGATTGTTTAAAAATATAGAGGGAATTTCAATATGATAGTTGATTAAAACAATGTTTTTCATTTGCAGCTACAGGTACCACATCATTGCACCACATTATGATTAGAAACAGGCGAAGTAGTTTGGAAAAAATAAAAACTTTAGCAGGCTCATAACAAGAGTAACTGGATGAAATTCTGTGGCATAGGTAGGGCCCTACCAAATTCACAGTCCATTTTGGTCAGTTTCACGGTCCTAGGATTTTAAAAACCATAAATTTCATGATTTCAGATATTTAAATCTGAAATTTCAGTGTTGTAATTGTAGGCATCCTGACCCAAAAAGGAGTTGCCGGGGGGGAGGTTGCAAGGTTATTGTAGGTGGGGGATTGCGGTACTGCTACCCTTACTTCTGTGCTGCTGGTGGTGGCAGAGTTGTTGTCAGAGCTGGATGGCCAGAGAGTGGCAGCTGCTGGCTGGGAGCCAAGCTCTGAAGGCAGAGCTGCTGCCAGCAGCAGCGCAGAAGGATGGCATGGTATGGTATTGCCAACCTAACTTCTGCACTGCTGTCTTCAGAGCTGGACCCTTAGTCAACAGCCACCACTCTCTGGCCACACAGCTCTGAAGGCAGCAGTGCAGAAGTAAGAGTGGTATGGTATGGTATTGGCACCCTTCCTTCTGCACTGCCGCTGGTGGGGCACTGCCTTCAGAGCTGGGCGCCAGGCCAACAGCCGCCACTCTCCAGCCACCCAGCTCTGAAGGTAGCACAGAAGTAAGGGTGGCAATACTGCAACGCCCCTACAACTCCCTTTTGGGTCAGGACCCCCAATTTGAGAAACACTGGTCTCCCCCATGAAATCTGTATAGAATAGGGTAAAAGCACACAAAAGACCAGAATTCACAGGGGAAGACCAGATTTCACGATCTGTGATGTGTTTTTCATAGCTGTGAATTTGGTAGGGCCCTAGGCATAGGAGATCAGACTAGATGATCTAATGGTCCCTCTGGCCTTAAAATCTGTGAGTCCTAAATCTTGAAACAAAGCAGAACTTGATTTTTTAGGTTCAACAACCCCCTCCAGAAACCATCTACCTCTATGCTAAAGTCTTGGGCCATATTTTAATTGGGGATTTATGGTAGAGTTGCTGATGTCTTCAAGCTTTGCAAGTTCCAGGGCTTCCATGGGAAAGAAGTGAGGTCACTAGATTCTGCGATGCATAACTCAAGGATGCACCAGGGCACCACAGATGGAATAGAACAGTTATGAATGAGAGACAAAGAAAATGCTATACCCAGTTACCCATATGCTCATGACAAAGGAGTAATAGGCTGACTGGGGAGCAAAGAGTGTTGGGATGCCTAAATCACCACTGCTATTCACAATTCCCCCCACTTTCCCCCTCCCCTCCTGCCAACTTGGCTCCTGCCTAGCTCTGTATGTGCTTAAACTCACATGATGCCTAAATCTCTGCTGAAAAGGTTCACTAGGTGCCTAAGTTCCTGTCTCTGGGCACGTACCCCACTACAGGAGTCTAGATGCCTATCTCACGCCTAAGCGCCAGAATGATCCACAAGCCAGGGAAAGATAGGTAATTGCTCCACTGATCTTGCCTATGGGGCCCAATCTGATAGGCGTGCTCAGAGGCTGCCTACTGGATCGGCATCTTTTAAAATTGAGGTTACAAACTGGAGGTGGTGCCTCACGTATAACTTTTATCTCAGTGGTTAGAGCACTCACCTGGAGCTATGGGATATTCTGATATGGGTCTGTTTTAATCTCTCCTGGTGAAGCTAGATACTTTGGATAAATAAAGAATCCTTGGAACAGAGAGACTTGTTCCTGGAACTCCCATTTCCCAGGTGAGTGCTCTAATCACCAGACTTGGGTCATTCTCTTGTACTTTCTCTCTGTCTGGCACAATGATTATTTAAGTATTTATCCAAAGTGGAACAGCTTCGACAGGAGAGACGGAGGGAGATGTACATCAAAATAACCAATAGCCCAGTGTTTAGGGCACTCTCCTGAGAGGTGGGAGACTTTACCTTAGTTCCTTCTGTGCTGCTGCCGCATCAGGCAGTCTAGTTCTTTCATTGATTACAGTCACTCTTTAGTTGTGGTACTTCTTGCCAATACATTCAGTAACCTCTGTTACTGACTTCTGCTATTTCGTTTTTGGAATTCCTTGCTTTCTCTTTCCTCGCTTGGATACCCAATTCAACACTTGCTTAGCATTTCTCCCATCTTCCATACAGTACATGTCCCAACTACCCAAGCCTTTTCTTTAGATATTTTATAACGTCCTTGTAATGGGGAGAGATGGAGGTCTTTAGCTTTCAGCTCCCCCTCACGGTGAGGCAAAGAGCAAACCAATTCAGCTCTTCCACCCCCATGCTGTTGCACCCGACTCTGCTTTGTTAAGTCCTTGTAGAGGATTGGGTCCTCTGTCTTATTCTTAGAATCATAGAATATCAGGGTTGGAAGGGACCTCAGGAGGTCATTTAGTCCAACCCCCTGCTCAAAGCAGGACCAATCCCCAACTAAATCATCTCAGCCAGGGCTTTGTCAAGCCTGATCTTAAAAACTTCTAAGGAAGGAGATTCCACCACCTCCCTAGGTAACCCGTTCCAGTGCTTCACCCCCTCCTAGTGAAAAAGTTTTTCCTAATATCCAACCTAAACCTCCCCCACTGCAACTTGAGACCATTACTCCTTGTTCTGCCCGCCCCACTGCTCTGCTCCCCCCAGCTCCCGGGAGAAGCGAACAGCGCCCGCCCGCCACCCTTCCCCCGCGTCCGCCCCCCCCACCAGCCCCTCCAAAGGGGGGCGCAGCATGGCCGCAGCCATGGAGGAGCCCGGGGGGGGGGGGAGCGTGTGGAGCGACTGGAGGAGGAGCCAAGGAGGGGCGTGGCCAGAGGAGGAGCCAAGGGGAGGCGTCTTTTTTTATGGTTGCTCCTCCTGCACTGAGAAGCTGGCTACGCCACTGCTGCAAACCTTTGTTATTAAAAAATACAAGAGTCTATTGTAATATTGGTGCATAAACACTATTGTTTATGACAGTTGCTGCAGCATTCGGGGTCAGCATTTCTGCAGAATACTGTCCAGAATGCACTTAACAGGTAGGCCATTTTGTTTCATGGGAGAGGAGAGTAAGAGTTTGCAAAACTTCTACTAAGTATACTCGATCTCCCCTTCCTCTTTTACATCTCAAAGAGCACCCAAGAAACAACCTCTAACAAAAATGAGATAATACATTTTATGAAAGGGAAATTGCCAATCAAGACATATGTTTTAATGCTGGATACACCCACACCAGGGCATCCATCCACAGCACATTCACCCCTGCCAGAGCGGCAGGCATTCTGCCATGCTCAATACATGCACACTAGTGACACAGACCCACATCTCCACAGCACACAGTATACTTGACACACCCACCCACACAGTACACAACACCCCCCCAACACATATGACACGCCCCACACCACATATCCCTTACACCCACACACAACACTCCCTAACACATAGAGTACACGTGACACACTGCACCCACAATACGTGCACACCACATACCCCAAGCTGCACACAGGAAATTACACGACACCCCTCCCCCACAGCAAGCGGGTTCCCAACCCCCCCTACACACACCCCGCCCCTCGTGCAGGCGGCATGGCGCCCGGGCCGATGTGGGTGGATGGGGGGATTCCTCCCGTAGCTGTCAAACTCCGGCCAGGCCAAGACGTGTTGTTCTGGGATTGCAGCCCGCCGCTCTCACACCCCCCGCTAGGGGACGCGGCCCCTTTAAGTGCGGCCCGGGGCGGGGCTCGCTCTAAACTTTGTAGAAGTTGGTGACTGAGGCTCGGCGCGGCCGGAGTTTCCTCCTATCCCCTCCCGTATGGGGCCGCCCCCCGCCAGAGCCCCCTGAGCCCGCGGCCATGGATTACCTCACCACCTTTACCGGCAAGAGCGGCCGCCTGCTGCGCGGCACCGCCAACCGCCTGTGGGGGGCCGCGCCCGGGGCCCCCCGCCAGGTCCGCTTCCTCGACTCCCTGCAGGAGAGGGGCCCGAGCCCGGGCCCAGCGTCCGCACCAGGTGCCGGCTCCGCGCGGGGGGGCAGTAACTAGGGGGGGAGAGTGCAGTGAAGGGGGAGGGGGACTGTGTCCCGTGGGGGGGGGGG